>NW_027473566.1:176558-227473 GCF_050947335.1 Megachile rotundata | reverse complement strand
TAATAAGAGTAACAAGTATAGTTATTGTCGTTCTATCGATAATATAAGCATAATATGGCTAATAATAAGAGTTATATTGATAATAATAACAGTAATAAGAATAGTAATTGTCATTGTAACGATCATATAAGCATAATATGGCTAATAATATGAGTTAGATTGATAATAACAACAATAATAAGTACAGTAATTGTCGTTCTATCGATCATATAAGCATAATATGGCTAATAATATGAGTTAGATTGATAATAATGAGAGTAACAAGTATAGTAATTGTCGTTCAATCGATCATATAAGCATAATATGGCTAATAATATGATTTAGATAGATAAAAGTAAGAGTAATATGTATAGTAATTGCCATTCTGTCGATCATATAAGCATAATATGGCTAATAATATGAGTTAGATTGATAATAATGAGAGTAACAGGTTTAGAAATTGTCGTTCAATCGATCATATAAGCATAATATGGCTAATAATATGAGTTAGATTGATAATAATGAGAGTAACAAGTATAGAAATTGTCGTTCAATCGATCATATAAGCATAATATGGCTAATAATATGAGTTAGATTGATAAAAATAAGAGTAACAAGTATAGTAATTGTCGTCCTATCGATCATATAAGCATAATATGGCTAATAATATGAGTTAGATTGATAATAATAAGAGTAAGAAGTATAGTAATTGTCGTTCTATCGATCCTATAAGCATAATATGGCTAATAGTATGAGTTAGATTGATAACAATAAGAGTAACAAGTATAGTAATTGTCGTTCAATCGATCATATAAGCTTAATATTTCTAATAATATGAGTTAGATTGATAATAATAAGAGTAACAAGTATAGTTATTGTCGTTCTATCGATAATATAAGCATAATATGGCTAATAATATGAGTTAGATTGACAACAGTAAGAGTACTAAGTATAGTAACTGTCATTCTATCGATCATATAAGCATAATATGGCTAATAATATGAGTTAGATTGATAATAATAAGAGTAACAAGTATAGTTATTGTCGTTCTATCGATAATATAAGCATAATATGGCTAATAATATGGGTTAGATTGATAATAATAAGAGTAACAAGTATAGTTATTGTCGTTCTATCGATAATATAAGCATAATATGGCTAATAATATGAGTTAGATTGATAAAAATAATAGTAACAAGTATAGTAATTGTCGTCCTATCGATCATATAAGCATAATATGGCTTATAATATGAGTTAGATTGATAATAATAAGAGTAAGAAGTATAGTAATTGTCGTTCTATCGATCCTATAAGCATAATATGGCTAATAGTATGAGTTAGATTGATAACAATAAGAGTAACAAGTATAGTAATTGTCGTTCTATCGATCCTATAAGCATAATATGGCCAATAATATGAGTTAGATTGATAATAATAAGAGTAATAAGTATAGTAATTGTCGTTCTATCGATCATATAAGCATAATATGGCTAATAATATCAGTTAGATTGATAATAATAAGAGTAATAAGTATAGTAATTGTCGTTCTATCGATCATATAAGCTTAATATTTCTAATAATATGAGTTAGATTGATAATAATAAGAGTAACAAGTATAGTTATTGTCGTTCTATCGATAATATAAGCATAATATGGCTAATAATAAGAGTTATATTGATAATAATAACAGTAATAAGAATAGTAATTGTCATTGTAACGATCATATAAGCATAATATGGCTAATAATATGAGTTAGATTGATAATAACAACAATAATAAGTATAGTAATTGTCGTTCTATCGATCCTATAAGCATAATATGGCTAATAGTATGAGTTAGATTGATAACAATAAGAGTAACAAGTATAGTAATTGTCGTTCTATCGATCCTATAAGCATAATATGGCTAATAATATGAGTTAGATTGACAACAGTAAGAGTACTAAGTATAGTAACTGTCATTCTATCGATCATATAAGCATAATATGGCTAATAATATGAGTTAGATTGATAATAATAAGAGTAAGAAGTATAGCAATTGTCGTTCTATCGATCCTATAAGCATAATATGGCTAATAATATGAGTTAGATTGATAATAACAACAATAATAAGTATAGTAATTGTCGTTCTATCGATCATATAAGCATATTATGGCTAATAATATGAGTTAGATTGATAATAATAAGAGTAATAAGTATAGTAATTGTCGTTCTATCGATCATATAAGCTTAATATTTCTAATAATATGAGTTAGATTAATAATAATAAGAGTATCAAGTATAGTTATTGTCGTTCAATCGATCATATAAGCATAATATGGCCAATAATATGAGTTAGATTGATAATAATAAGAGTAATAAGTATAGTAATTGTCGTTCTATCGATCATATAAGCATAATATGGCTAATAATATCAGTTAGATTGATAATAATAAGAGTAATAAGTATAGTAATTGTCGTTCTATCGATCATATAAGCTTAATATTTCTAATAATATGAGTTAGATTGATAATAATAAGAGTAACAAGTATAGTTATTGTCGTTCTATCGATAATATAAGCATAATATGGCTAATAATATGGGTTAGATTGATAATAATAAGAGTAACAAGTATAGTTATTGTCGTTCTATCGATAATATAAGCATAATATGGCTAATAATATGAGTTAGATTGACAACAGTAAGAGTACTAAGTATAGTAACTGTCATTCTATCGATCATATAAGCATAATATGGCTAATAATATGAGATAGATTGACAACAGTAAGAGTACTAAGTATAGTAACTGTCATTTTGTCGATCATATAAGCATAATATGGCTAATAATATGAGTTAGATTGATAATAATAACAGTAATAAGAATAGTAATTGTCATTCTATCGATCATATAAGCATAATATGGCTAATAATATGAGTTAGATTGATAATAACAACAATAATAAGTATAGTAATTGTCGTTCTATCGATCATATAAGCATAATATGGCTAATAATATGAGTTAGATTGATAATAATGAGAGTAACAAGTATAGTAATTGTCATTCAATCGATCATATAAGCATAATATGGCTAATAATATGAGTTAGATTGATAAAAGTAAGAGTAATATGTATAGTAATTGCCATTCTATCGATCATATAAGCACAATATGGCTAATAATATGAGTTAGATTGATAATAATGAGAGTAACAGGTTTAGAAATTGTCGTTCAATCGATCATATAAGCATAATATGGCTAATAATATGAGTTAGATTGATAATAATGAGAGTAACAAGTATAGAAATTGTCGTTCAATCGATCATATAAGCATAATATGGCTAATAATATGAGTTAGATTGATAAAAATAAGAGTAACAAGTATAGTAATTGTCGTTCTATCGATCATATAAGCATAATATGGCTAATAATATGAGTTAGATTGATAAAAATAAGAGTAACAAGTATAGTAATTGTCGTCCTATAGATCATATAAGCATAATATGGCTAATAATATGAGTTAGATTGATAATAAGAGTAAGAAGTATAGTAATTGTCGTTCTATCGATCCTATAAGCATAATATGGCTAATAGTATGAGTTAGATTGATAACAATAAGAGTAACAAGTATAGTAATTGTCGTTCAATCGATCATATAAGCTTAATATTTCTAATAATATGAGTTAGATTGATAACAATAAGAGTAACAAGTATAGTAATTGTCGTTCTATCGATCATATAAGCATAATATGGCTAATAATATGAGTTAGGTTGATAATAATAACAGTAATAAGAATAGTAATTGTCATTCTATCGATCATATAAGCATAATATGGCTAATAATATGAGTTAGATTGATAATAACAACAATAATAAGTATAGTAATTGTCGTTCTATCGATCATATAAGCATAATATGGCTAATAATATGAGTTAGATTGATAATAATAAGAGTAATAAGTATAGTAATTGTCGTTCTATCGATCATATAAGCTTAATATTTCTAATAATATGAGTTAGATTAATAATAATAAGAGTAACAAGTATAGTTATTGTCGTTCAATCGATCATATAAGCATAATATGGCCAATAATATGAGTTAGATTGATAATAATAAGAGTCATAAGTATAGTAATTGTCGTTCTATCGATCATATAAGCATAATATGGCTAATAATATCAGTTAGATTGATAATAATAAGAGTAATAAGTATAGTAATTGTCGTTCTATCGATCATATAAGCTTAATATTTCTAATAATATGAGTTAGATTGATAATAATAAGAGTAACAAGTATAGTTATTGTCGTTCTATCGATAATATAAGCATAATATGGCTAATAATAAGAGTTATATTGATAATAATAACAGTAATAAGAATAGTAATTGTCATTGTAACGATCATATAAGCATAATATGGCTAATAATATGAGTTAGATTGATAATAACAACAATAATAAGTATAGTAATTGTCGTTCTATCGATCATATAAGCATAATATGGCTAATAATATGAGTTAGATTGATAATAATGAGAGTAACAAGTATAGTAATTGTCGTTCTATCGATCATATAAGCATAATATGGCTAATAATATCAGTTAGATTGATAATAATAAGAGTAATAAGTATAGTAATTGTCGTTCTATCGATCATATAAGCTTAATATTTCTAATAATATGAGTTAGATTGATAATAATAAGAGTAACAAGTATAGTTATTGTCGTTCTATCGATAATATAAGCATAATATGGCTAATAATATGGGTTAGATTGATAATAATAAGAGTAACAAGTATAGTTATTGTCGTTCTATCGATAATATAAGCATAATATGGCTAATAATATGAGTTAGATTGATAAAAATAATAGTAACAAGTATAGTAATTGTCGTCCTATCGATCATATAAGCATAATATGGCTTATAATATGAGTTAGATTGATAATAATAAGAGTAAGAAGTATAGTAATTGTCGTTCTATCGATCCTATAAGCATAATATGGCTAATAGTATGAGTTAGATTGATAACAATAAGAGTAACAAGTATAGTAATTGTCGTTCTATCGATCCTATAAGCATAATATGGCTAATAGTATGAGTTAGATTGATAACAATAAGAGTAACAAGTATAGTAATTGTCGTTCAATCGATCATATAAGCTTAATATTTCTAATAATATGAGTTAGATTGATAACAATAAGAGTAACAAGTATAGTAATTGTCGTTCTATCGATCATATAAGCATAATATGGCTAATAATATGAGTCAGATTGATAATAATAAGAGTAATAAGTATAGTAATTGTCGTTCTATCGATCATATAAGCTTAATAGTTCTAATAATATGAGTTAGATTGATAATAATAAGAGTAACAAGTATAGTTATTGTCGTTCTATCGATAATATAAGCATAATATGGCTAATAATATGAGTTAGATTGACAACAGTAAGAGTACTAAGTATAGTAACTGTCATTCTATCGATCATATAAGCATAATATGGCTAATAATATGAGTTATATTGATAATAATAACAGTAATAAGAATAGTAATTGTCATTGTATCGATCACATAAGCATAATATGGCTAATAATATGAGTTAGATTGATAGTAACAACAATAATAAGTATAGTAATTGTCGTTCTATCGATCATATAAGCATAATATGGCTAATAATATGGGTTAGATTGATAATAATAAGAGTAACAAGTATAGTTATTGTCGTTCTATCGATAATATAAGCATAATATGGCTAATAATATGAGTTAGATTGATAAAAATAAGAGTAACAAGTATAGTAATTGTCGTCCTATCGATCATATAAGCATAATATGGCTTATAATATGAGTTAGATTGATAATAATAAGAGTAAGAAGTATAGTAATTGTCGTTCTATCGATCCTATAAGCATAATATGGCTAATAGTATGAGTTAGATTGATAACAATAATAGTAACAAGTATAGTAATTGTCGTCCTATCGATCATATAAGCATAATATGGCTTATAATATGAGTTAGATTGATAATAATAAGAGTAAGAAGTATAGTAATTGTCGTTCTATCGATCCTATAAGCATAATATGGCTAATAGTATGAGTTAGATTGATAACAATAAGAGTAACAAGTATAGTAATTGTCGTTCTATCGATCCTATAAGCATAATATGGCTAATAGTATGAGTTAGATTGATAACAATAAGAGTAACAAGTATAGTAATTGTCGTTCAATCGATCATATAAGCTTAATATTTCTAATAATATGAGTTAGATTGATAACAATAAGAGTAACAAGTATAGTAATTGTCGTTCTATCGATCATATAAGCATAATATGGCTAATAATATGAGTCAGATTGATAATAATAAGAGTAATAAGTATAGTAATTGTCGTTCTATCGATCATATAAGCTTAATAGTTCTAATAATATGAGTTAGATTGATAATAATAAGAGTAACAAGTATAGTTATTGTCGTTCTATCGATAATATAAGCATAATATGGCTAATAATATGAGTTAGATTGACAACAGTAAGAGTACTAAGTATAGTAACTGTCATTCTATCGATCATATAAGCATAATATGGCTAATAATATGAGTTATATTGATAATAATAACAGTAATAAGAATAGTAATTGTCATTGTATCGATCACATAAGCATAATATGGCTAATAATATGAGTTAGATTGATAGTAACAACAATAATAAGTATAGTAATTGTCGTTCTATCGATCATATAAGCATAATATGGCTAATAATATGGGTTAGATTGATAATAATAAGAGTAACAAGTATAGTTATTGTCGTTCTATCGATAATATAAGCATAATATGGCTAATAATATGAGTTAGATTGATAAAAATAAGAGTAACAAGTATAGTAATTGTCGTCCTATCGATCATATAAGCATAATATGGCTTATAATATGAGTTAGATTGATAATAATAAGAGTAAGAAGTATAGTAATTGTCGTTCTATCGATCCTATAAGCATAATATGGCTAATAGTATGAGTTAGATTGATAACAATAAGAGTAACAAGTATAGTAATTGTCGTTCTATCGATCATATAAGCTTAATATTTCTAATAATATGAGTTAGATTGATAATAATAATAGTAACAAGTATTGTTATTGTCGTTCAATCGATCATATAAGCATAATATGGCTAATAATATGAGTTAGATTGATAAAAATAAGAGTAACAAGTATAGTAATTGTCGTCCTATAGATCATATAAGCATAATATGGCTAATAATATGAGTTAGATTGATAATAATAAGAGTAAGAAGTATAGTAATTGTCGTTCTATCGATCCTATAAGCATAATATGGCTAATAGTATGAGTTAGATTGATAATAATAAGAGTAACAAGTATACTTATTGTCGTTCTATCGATAATATAAGCATAATATGGCTAATAATATGAGTTAGATTGATAAAAATAAGAGTAACAAGTATAGTAATTGTCGTCCTATCGATCATGTAAGCATAATATGGCTTATAATATGAGTTAGATTGATAATAATAAGAGTAAGAAGTATAGTAATTGTCGTTCTATCGATCCTATAAGCATAATATGGCTAATAGTATGAGTTAGATTGATAACAATAAGAGTAACAAGTATAGTAATTGTCGTTCTATCGATCCTATAAGCATAATATGGCTAATAGTATGAGTTAGATTGATAACAAAAAGAGTAACAAGTATAGTAATTGTCGTTCAATCGATCATATAAGCTTAATATTTCTAATAATATGAGTTAGATTGATAATAATAAGAGTAACAAGTATTGTTATTGTCGTTCAATCGATCATATAAGCATAATATGGCTAATAATATGAGTTAGATTGATAAAAATAAGAGTAACAAGTATAGTAATTGTCGTCCTATAGATCATATAAGCATAATATGGCTAATAATATGAGTTAGGTTGATAATAATAAGAGTAAGAAGTATAGTAATTGTCGTTCTATCGATCCTATAAGCATAATATGGCTAATAGTATGAGTTAGATTGATAACAATAAGAGTAACAAGTATAGTAATTGTCGTTCAATCGATCATATAAGCTTAATATTTCTAATAATATGAGTTAGATTGATAATAATAAGAGTAACAAGTATAGTTATTGTCGTTCTATCGATAATATAAGCATAATATGGCTAATAATATGAGTTAGATTGACAACAGTAAGAGTACTAAGTATAGTAACTGTCATTCTATCGATCATATAAGCATAATATGGCTAATAATATGAGTTATATTGATAATAATAACAGTAATAAGAATAGTAATTGTCATTGTATCGATCACATAAGCATAATATGGCTAATAATATGAGTTAGATTGATAGTAACAACAATAATAAGTATAGTAATTGTCGTTCTATCGATCATATAAGCATAATATGGCTAATAATATGGGTTAGATTGATAATAATAAGAGTAACAAGTATAGTTATTGTCGTTCTATCGATAATATAAGCATAATATGGCTAATAATATGAGTTAGATTGATAAAAATAAGAGTAACAAGTATAGTAATTGTCGTCCTATCGATCATATAAGCATAATATGGCTTATAATATGAGTTAGATTGATAATAATAAGAGTAAGAAGTATAGTAATTGTCGTTCTATCGATCCTATAAGCATAATATGGCTAATAGTATGAGTTAGATTGATAACAATAAGAGTAACAAGTATAGTAATTGTCGTTCTATCGATCATATAAGCTTAATATTTCTAATAATATGAGTTAGATTGATAATAATAATAGTAACAAGTATTGTTATTGTCGTTCAATCGATCATATAAGCATAATATGGCTAATAATATGAGTTAGATTGATAAAAATAAGAGTAACAAGTATAGTAATTGTCGTCCTATAGATCATATAAGCATAATATGGCTAATAATATGAGTTAGATTGATAATAATAAGAGTAAGAAGTATAGTAATTGTCGTTCTATCGATCCTATAAGCATAATATGGCTAATAGTATGAGTTAGATTGATAATAATAAGAGTAACAAGTATACTTATTGTCGTTCTATCGATAATATAAGCATAATATGGCTAATAATATGAGTTAGATTGATAAAAATAAGAGTAACAAGTATAGTAATTGTCGTCCTATCGATCATGTAAGCATAATATGGCTTATAATATGAGTTGGATTGATAATAATAAGAGTAAGAAGTATAGTAATTGTCGTTCTATCGATCCTATAAGCATAATATGGCTAATAGTATGAGTTAGATTGATAACAATAAGAGTAACAAGTATAGTAATTGTCGTTCTATCGATCCTATAAGCATAATATGGCTAATAGTATGAGTTAGATTGATAACAAAAAGAGTAACAAGTATAGTAATTGTCGTTCAATCGATCATATAAGCTTAATATTTCTAATAATATGAGTTAGATTGATAATAATAAGAGTAACAAGTATTGTTATTGTCGTTCAATCGATCATATAAGCATAATATGGCTAATAATATGAGTTAGATTGATAAAAATAAGAGTAACAAGTATAGTAATTGTCGTCCTATAGATCATATAAGCATAATATGGCTAATAATATGAGTTAGATTGATAATAATAAGAGTAATAAGTATAGTAATTGTCGTTCTATCGATCATATAAGCTTAATATTTCTAATAATATGAGTTAGATTAATAATAATAAGAGTAACAAGTATAGTTATTGTCGTTCAATCGATCATATAAGCATAATATGGCCAATAATATGAGTTAGATTGATAATAATAAGAGTAATAAGTATAGTAATTGTCGTTCTATCGATCATATAAGCATAATATGGCTAATAATATCAGTTAGATTGATAATAATAAGAGTAATAAGTATAGTAATTGTCGTTCTATCGATCATATAAGCTTAATATTTCTAATAATATGAGTTAGATTGATAATAATAAGAGTAACAAGTATAGTTATTGTCGTTCTATCGATAATATAAGCATAATATGGCTAATAATATGGGTTAGATTAATAATAATAAGAGTAACAAGTATAGTTATTGTCGTTCTATCGATCATATAAGCTTAATATTTCTAATAATATGAGTTAGATTAATAATAATAAGAGTAACAAGTATAGTTATTGTCGTTCAATCGATCATATAAGCATAATATGGCCAATAATATGAGTTAGATTGATAATAATAAGAGTAATAAGTATAGTAATTGTCGTTCTATCGATCATATAAGCATAATATGGCTAATAATATCAGTTAGATTGATAATAATAAGAGTAATAAGTATAGTAATTGTCGTTCTATCGATCATATAAGCTTAATATTTCTAATAATATGAGTTAGATTGATAATAATAAGAGTAACAAGTATAGTTATTGTCGTTCTATCGATAATATAAGCATAATATGGCTAATAATATGGGTTAGATTGATAATAATAAAAGGAACAAGTATAGTTATTGTCGTTCTATCGATAATATAAGCATAATATGGCTAATAATATGAGTTAGATTGACAACAGTAAGAGTACTAAGTATAGTAACTGTCATTCTATCGATCATATAAGCATAATATGGCTAATAATATGAGTTATATTGATAATAATAACAGTAATAAGAATAGTAATTGTCATTGTATCGATCATATAAGCATAATATGGCTAATAATATGAGTTAGATTGATAATAACAACAATAATAAGTATAGTAATTGTCGTTCTATCGATCATATAAGCATAATATGGCTAATAATATGAGTTAGATTGATAATAATGAGAGTAACAAGTATAGAAATTGTCGTTCAATCGATCATATAAGCATAATATGGCTAATAATATGAGTTAGATTGATAAAAATAAGAGTAACAAGTATAGTAATTGTCGTCCTATCGATCATATAAGCATAATATGGCTAATAATATGAGTTAGATTGATAATAATAAGAGTAAGAAGTATAGTAATTGTCGTTCTATCGATCCTATAAGCATAATATGGCTACTGGTATGAGTTAGATTGATAACAATAAGAGTAACAAGTATAGTAATTGTCGTTCAATCGATCATATAAGCTTAATATTTCTAATAATATGAGTTAGATTGATAATAATAAGAGTAACAAGTATAGTTATTGTCGTTCTATCGATAATATAAGCATAATATGGCTAATAATATGAGTTAGATTGACAACAGTAAGAGTACTAAGTATAGTAACTGTCATTCTATCGATCATATAAGCATAATATGGCTAATAATATGAGTTAGATTGATAATAATAAGAGTAAGAAGTATAGTAATTGTCGTTCTATCGATCCTATAAGCATAATATGGCTAATAGTATGAGTTAGATTGATAACAATAAGAGTAACAAGTATAGTAATTGTCGTTCAATCGATCATATAAGCTTAATATTTCTAATAATATGAGTTAGATTGATAATAATAAGAGTAACAAGTATAGTTATTGTCGTTCTATCGATAATATAAGCATAATATGGCTAATAATATGAGTTAGATTGACAACAGTAAGAGTACTAAGTATAGTAACTGTCATTCTATCGATCATATAAGCATAATATGGCTAATAATATGAGTTAGATTGATAATAATAAGAGTAAGAAGTATAGTAATTGTCGTTCTATCGATCCTATAAGCATAATATGGCTAATAGTATGAGTTAGATTGATAACAATAAGAGTAACAAGTATAGTAATTGTCGTTCAATCGATCATATAAGCTTAATATTTCTAATAATATGAGTTAGATTGATAATAATAAGAGTAACAAGTATAGTTATTGTCGTTCTATCGATAATATAAGCATAATATGGCTAATAATATGAGTTAGATTGACAACAGTAAGAGTACTAAGTATAGTAACTGTCATTCTATCGATCATATAAGCATAATATGGCTAATAATATGAGTTAGATTGATAATAATAAGAGTAATAAGTATAGTAATTGTCGTTCTATCGATCATATAAGCATAATATGGCTAATAATATCAGTTAGATTGATAATAATAAGAGTAATAAGTATAGTAATTGTCGTTCTATCGATCATATAAGCTTAATATTTCTAATAATATGAGTTAGATTGATAATAATAAGAGTAACAAGTATAGTTATTGTCGTTCTATCGATAATATAAGCATAATATGGCTAATAATATGAGTTAGATTGACAACAGTAAGAGTACTAAGTATAGTAACTGTCATTCTATCGATCATATAAGCATAATATGGCTAATAATATGAGTTAGGTTGATAATAATAACAGTAATAAGAATAGTAATTGTTATTCTATCGATCATATAAGCATAATATGGCTAATAATATGAGTTAGATTGATAATAACAACAATAATAAGTATAGTAATTGTCGTTCTATCGATCATATAAGCATAATATGGCTAATAATATGAGTTAGATTGATAATAATAAGAGTAATAAGTATAGTAATTGTCGTTCTATCGATCATATAAGCTTAATATTTCTAATAATATGAGTTAGATTAATAATAATAAGAGTAACAAGTATAGTTATTGTCGTTCAATCGATCATATAAGCATAATATGGCCAATAATATGAGTTAGATTGATAATAATAAGAGTAATAAGTATAGTAATTGTCGTTCTATCGATCATATAAGCATAATATGGCTAATAATATCAGTTAGATTGATAATAATAAGAGTAATAAGTATAATAATTGTCGTTCTATCGATCATATAAGCTTAATATTTCTAATAATATGAGTTAGATTGATAATAATAAGAGTAACAAGTATAGTTATTGTCGTTCTATCGATAATATAAGCATAATATGGCTAATAATATGGGTTAAATTGATAATAATAAGAGTAATAAGTATAGTAATTGTCGTTCTATCGATCATATAAGCTTAATATTTCTAATAATATGAGTTAGATTAATAATAATAAGAGTAACAAGTATAGTTATTGTCGTTCAATCGATCATATAAGCATAATATGGCCAATAATATGAGTTAGATTGATAATAATAAGAGTAATAAGTATAGTAATTGTCGTTCTATCGATCATATAAGCATAATATGGCTAATAATATCAGTTAGATTGATAATAATAAGAGTAATAAGTATAGTAATTGTCGTTCTATCGATCATATAAGCTTAATATTTCTAATAATATGAGTTAGATTGATAATAATAAGAGTAACAAGTATAGTTATTGTCGTTCTATCGATAATATAAGCATAATATGGCTAATAATATGGGTTAGATTGATAATAATAAGAGTAACAAGTATAGTTATTGTCGTTCTATCGATAATATAAGCATAATATGGCTAATAATATGAGTTAGATTGATAAAAATAAGAGTAACAAGTATAGTAATTGTCGTCCTATCGATCATATAAGCATAATATGGCTTATAATATGAGTTAGATTGATAATAATAAGAGTAAGAAGTATAGTAATTGTCGTTCTATCGATCCTATAAGCATAATATGGCTAATAGTATGAGTTAGATTGATAACAATAAGAGTAACAAGTATAGTAATTGTCGTTCTATCGATCCTATAAGCATAATATGGCTAATAGTATGAGTTAGATTGATAATAATAAGAGTAACAAGTATAGTTATTGTCGTTCAATCGATCATATAAGCATAATATGGCCAATAATATGAGTTAGATTGATAATAACAAGAGTAATAAGTATAGTAATTGTCGTTCTATCGATCATATAAGCATAATATGGCTAATAATATCAGTTAGATTGATAATAATAAGAGTAATAAGTATAGTAATTGTCGTTCTATCGATCATATAAGCTTAATATTTCTAATAATATGAGTTAGATTGATAATAATAAGAGTAACAAGTATAGTTATTGTCGTTCTATCGATAATATAAGCATAATATGGCTAATAATATGGGTTAGATTGATAATAATAAAAGGAACAAGTATAGTTATTGTCGTTCTATCGATAATATAAGCATAATATGGCTAATAATATGAGTTAGATTGACAACAGTAAGAGTACTAAGTATAGTAACTGTCATTCTATCGATCATATAAGCATAATATGGCTAATAATATGAGTTATATTGATAATAATAACAGTAATAAGAATAGTAATTGTCATTGTATCGATCATATAAGCATAATATGGCTAATAATATGAATTAGATTGATAATAACAACAATAATAAGTATAGTAATTGTCGTTCTATCGATCCTATAAGCATAATATGGCTAATAGTATGAGTTAGATTGATAACAATAAGAGTAACAAGTATAGTAATTGTCGTTCAATCGATCATATAAGCTTAATATTTCTAATAATATGAGTTAGATTGATAATAATAAGAGTAACAAGTATAGTTATTGTCGTTCTATCGATAATATAAGCATAATATGGCTAATAATATGAGTTAGATTGACAACAGTAAGAGTACTAAGTATAGTAACTGTCATTCTATCGATCATATAAGCATAATATGGCTAATAATATGAGTTAGATTGATAATAATAAGAGTAAGAAGTATAGTAATTGTCGTTCTATCGATCCTATAAGCATAATATGGCTAATAGTATGAGTTAGATTGATAACAATAAGAGTAACAAGTATAGTAATTGTCGTTCAATCGATCATATAAGCTTAATATTTCTAATAATATGAGTTAGATTGATAATAATAAGAGTAACAAGTATAGTTATTGTCGTTCTATCGATAATATAAGCATAATATGGCTAATAATATGAGTTAGATTGACAACAGTAAGAGTACTAAGTATAGTAACTGTCATTCTATCGATCATATAAGCATAATATGGCTAATAATATGAGTTAGATTGATAATAATAAGAGTAATAAGTATAGTAATTGTCGTTCTATCGATCATATAAGCATAATATGGCTAATAATATCAGTTAGATTGATAATAATAAGAGTAATAAGTATAGTAATTGTCGTTCTATCGATCATATAAGCTTAATATTTCTAATAATATGAGTTAGATTGATAATAATAAGAGTAACAAGTATAGTTATTGTCGTTCTATCGATAATATAAGCATAATATGGCTAATAATATGAGTTAGATTGACAACAGTAAGAGTACTAAGTATAGTAACTGTCATTCTATCGATCATATAAGCATAATATGGCTAATAATATGAGTTAGGTTGATAATAATAACAGTAATAAGAATAGTAATTGTTATTCTATCGATCATATAAGCATAATATGGCTAATAATATGAGTTAGATTGATAATAACAACAATAATAAGTATAGTAATTGTCGTTCTATCGATCATATAAGCATAATATGGCTAATAATATGAGTTAGATTGATAATAATAAGAGTAATAAGTATAGTAATTGTCGTTCTATCGATCATATAAGCTTAATATTTCTAATAATATGAGTTAGATTAATAATAATAAGAGTAACAAGTATAGTTATTGTCGTTCAATCGATCATATAAGCATAATATGGCCAATAATATGAGTTAGATTGATAATAATAAGAGTAATAAGTATAGTAATTGTCGTTCTATCGATCATATAAGCATAATATGGCTAATAATATCAGTTAGATTGATAATAATAAGAGTAATAAGTATAATAATTGTCGTTCTATCGATCATATAAGCTTAATATTTCTAATAATATGAGTTAGATTGATAATAATAAGAGTAACAAGTATAGTTATTGTCGTTCTATCGATAATATAAGCATAATATGGCTAATAATATGGGTTAAATTGATAATAATAAGAGTAATAAGTATAGTAATTGTCGTTCTATCGATCATATAAGCTTAATATTTCTAATAATATGAGTTAGATTAATAATAATAAGAGTAACAAGTATAGTTATTGTCGTTCAATCGATCATATAAGCATAATATGGCCAATAATATGAGTTAGATTGATAATAATAAGAGTAATAAGTATAGTAATTGTCGTTCTATCGATCATATAAGCATAATATGGCTAATAATATCAGTTAGATTGATAATAATAAGAGTAATAAGTATAGTAATTGTCGTTCTATCGATCATATAAGCTTAATATTTCTAATAATATGAGTTAGATTGATAATAATAAGAGTAACAAGTATAGTTATTGTCGTTCTATCGATAATATAAGCATAATATGGCTAATAATATGGGTTAGATTGATAATAATAAGAGTAACAAGTATAGTTATTGTCGTTCTATCGATAATATAAGCATAATATGGCTAATAATATGAGTTAGATTGATAAAAATAAGAGTAACAAGTATAGTAATTGTCGTCCTATCGATCATATAAGCATAATATGGCTTATAATATGAGTTAGATTGATAATAATAAGAGTAAGAAGTATAGTAATTGTCGTTCTATCGATCCTATAAGCATAATATGGCTAATAGTATGAGTTAGATTGATAACAATAAGAGTAACAAGTATAGTAATTGTCGTTCTATCGATCCTATAAGCATAATATGGCTAATAGTATGAGTTAGATTGATAATAATAAGAGTAACAAGTATAGTTATTGTCGTTCAATCGATCATATAAGCATAATATGGCCAATAATATGAGTTAGATTGATAATAACAAGAGTAATAAGTATAGTAATTGTCGTTCTATCGATCATATAAGCATAATATGGCTAATAATATCAGTTAGATTGATAATAATAAGAGTAATAAGTATAGTAATTGTCGTTCTATCGATCATATAAGCTTAATATTTCTAATAATATGAGTTAGATTGATAATAATAAGAGTAACAAGTATAGTTATTGTCGTTCTATCGATAATATAAGCATAATATGGCTAATAATATGGGTTAGATTGATAATAATAAAAGGAACAAGTATAGTTATTGTCGTTCTATCGATAATATAAGCATAATATGGCTAATAATATGAGTTAGATTGACAACAGTAAGAGTACTAAGTATAGTAACTGTCATTCTATCGATCATATAAGCATAATATGGCTAATAATATGAGTTATATTGATAATAATAACAGTAATAAGAATAGTAATTGTCATTGTATCGATCATATAAGCATAATATGGCTAATAATATGAATTAGATTGATAATAACAACAATAATAAGTATAGTAATTGTCGTTCTATCGATCCTATAAGCATAATATGGCTAATAGTATGAGTTAGATTGATAACAATAAGAGTAACAAGTATAGTTATTGTCGTTCTATCGATAATATAAGCATAATATGGCTAATAATATGAGTTAGATTGACAACAGTAAGAGTACTAAGTATAGTAACTGTCATTCTATCGATCATATAAGCATAATATGGCTAATAATATGAGTTAGATTGATAATAATAAGAGTAATAAGTATAGTAATTGTCGTTCTATCGATCATATAAGCATAATATGGCTAATAATATCAGTTAGATTGATAATAATAAGAGTAATAAGTATAGTAATTGTCGTTCTATCGATCATATAAGCTTAATATTTCTAATAATATGAGTTAGATTGATAATAATAAGAGTAACAAGTATAGTTATTGTCGTTCTATCGATAATATAAGCATAATATGGCTAATAATATGAGTTAGATTGACAACAGTAAGAGTACTAAGTATAGTAACTGTCATTCTATCGATCATATAAGCATAATATGGCTAATAATATGAGTTAGGTTGATAATAATAACAGTAATAAGAATAGTAATTGTTATTCTATCGATCATATAAGCATAATATGGCTAATAATATGAGTTAGATTGATAATAACAACAATAATAAGTATAGTAATTGTCGTTCTATCGATCATATAAGCATAATATGGCTAATAATATGAGTTAGATTGATAATAATAAGAGTAATAAGTATAGTAATTGTCGTTCTATCGATCATATAAGCTTAATATTTCTAATAATATGAGTTAGATTAATAATAATAAGAGTAACAAGTATAGTTATTGTCGTTCAATCGATCATATAAGCATAATATGGCCAATAATATGAGTTAGATTGATAATAATAAGAGTAATAAGTATAGTAATTGTCGTTCTATCGATCATATAAGCATAATATGGCTAATAATATCAGTTAGATTGATAATAATAAGAGTAATAAGTATAGTAATTGTCGTTCTATCGATCATATAAGCTTAATATTTCTAATAATATGAGTTAGATTGATAATAATAAGAGTAACAAGTATAGTTATTGTCGTTCTATCGATAATATAAGCATAATATGGCTAATAATATGGGTTAGATTGATAATAATAAGAGTAATAAGTATAGTAATTGTCGTTCTATCGATCATATAAGCTTAATATTTCTAATAATATGAGTTAGATTAATAATAATAAGAGTAACAAGTATAGTTATTGTCGTTCAATCGATCATATAAGCATAATATGGCCAATAATATGAGTTAGATTGATAATAATAAGAGTAATAAGTATAGTTATTGTCGTTCTATCGATAATATAAGCATAATATGGCTAATAATATGAGTTAGATTGATAAAAATAAGAGTAACAAGTATAGTAATTGTCGTCCTATCGATCATATAAGCATAATATGGCTTATAATATGAGTTAGATTGATAATAATAAGAGTAAGAAGTATAGTAATTGTCGTTCTATCGATCCTATAAGCATAATATGGCTAATAGTATGAGTTAGATTGATAACAATAAGAGTAACAAGTATAGTAATTGTCGTTCTATCGATCCTATAAGCATAATATGGCTAATAGTATGAGTTAGATTGATAATAATAAGAGTAACAAGTATAGTTATTGTCGTTCAATCGATCATATAAGCATAATATGGCCAATAATATGAGTTAGATTGATAATAACAAGAGTAATAAGTATAGTAATTGTCGTTCTATCGATCATATAAGCATAATATGGCTAATAATATCAGTTAGATTGATAATAATAAGAGTAATAAGTATAGTAATTGTCGTTCTATCGATCATATAAGCTTAATATTTCTAATAATATGAGTTAGATTGATAATAATAAGAGTAACAAGTATAGTTATTGTCGTTCTATCGATAATATAAGCATAATATGGCTAATAATATGGGTTAGATTGATAATAATAAAAGGAACAAGTATAGTTATTGTCGTTCTATCGATAATATAAGCATAATATGGCTAATAATATGAGTTAGATTGACAACAGTAAGAGTACTAAGTATAGTAACTGTCATTCTATCGATCATATAAGCATAATATGGCTAATAATATGAGTTATATTGATAATAATAACAGTAATAAGAATAGTAATTGTCATTGTATCGATCATATAAGCATAATATGGCTAATAATATGAATTAGATTGATAATAACAACAATAATAAGTATAGTAATTGTCGTTCTATCGATCATATAAGCATAATATGCCTAATAATATGAGTTAGATTGATAATAATGAGAGTAACAAGTATAGTAATTGCCGTTCAATCGATCATATAAGCATAATATGGCTAATAATATGATTTAGATAGATAAAAGTAAGAGTAATATGTATAGTAATTGCCATTCTATCGATCATATAAGCATAATATGGCTAATAATATGAGTTAGATTGATAATAATGAGAGTAACAGGTTTAGAAATTGTCGTTCAATCGATCATATAAGCATAATATGGCTAATAATATGAGTTAGATTGATAATAATGAGAGTAACAAGTATAGAAATTGTCGTTCAATCGATCATATAAGCATAATATGGCTAATAATATGAGTTAGATTGATAAAAATAAGAGTAACAAGTATAGTAATTGTCGTCCTATAGATCATATAAGCATAATATGGCTAATAATATGAGTTAGATTGATAATAATAAGAGTAAGAAGTATAGTAATTGTCGTTCTATCGATCCTATAAGCATAATATGGCTAATAGTATGAGTTAGATTGATAACAATAAGAGTAACAAGTATAGTAATTGTCGTTCAATCGATCATATAAGCTTAATATTTCTAATAATATGAGTTAGATTGATAATAATAAGAGTAACAAGTATAGTTATTGTCGTTCTATCGATAATATAAGCATAATATGGCTAATAATATGAGTTAGATTGACAACAGTAAGAGTACTAAGTATAGTAACTGTCATTCTATCGATCATATAAGCATAATATGGCTAATAATATGAGTTATATTGATAATAATAACAGTAATAAGAATAGTAATTGTCATTGTATCGATCACATAAGCATAATATGGCTAATAATATGAGTTAGATTGATAGTAACAACAATAATAAGTATAGTAATTGTCTTTCTATCGATCATATAAGCATAATATGGCTAATAATATGGGTTAGATTGATAATAATAAGAGTAACAAGTATAGTTATTGTCGTTCTATCGATAATATAAGCATAATATGGCTAATAATATGAGTTAGATTGATAAAAATAAGAGTAACAAGTATAGTAATTGTCGTCCTATCGATCATATAAGCATAATATGGCTTATAATATGAGTTAGATTGATAATAATAAGAGTAAGAAGTATAGTAATTGTCGTTCTATCGATCCTATAAGCATAATATGGCTAATAGTATGAGTTAGATTGATAACAATAAGAGTAACAAGTATAGTAATTGTCGTTCTATCGATCATATAAGCTTAATATTTCTAATAATATGAGTTAGATTGATAATAATAATAGTAACAAGTATTGTTATTGTCGTTCAATCGATCATATAAGCATAATATGGCTAATAATATGAGTTAGATTGATAAAAATAAGAGTAACAAGTATAGTAATTGTCGTCCTATAGATCATATAAGCATAATATGGCTAATAATATGAGTTAGATTGATAATAATAAGAGTAAGAAGTATAGTAATTGTCGTTCTATCGATCCTATAAGCATAATATGCTAATAGTATGAGTTAGATTGATAATAATAAGAGTAACAAGTATACTTATTGTCGTTCTATCGATAATATAAGCATAATATGGCTAATAATATGAGTTAGATTGATAAAAATAAGAGTAACAAGTATAGTAATTGTCGTCCTATCGATCATGTAAGCATAATATGGCTTATAATATGAGTTGGATTGATAATAATAAGAGTAAGAAGTATAGTAATTGTCGTTCTATGGATCCTATAAGCATAATATGGCTAATAGTATGAGTTAGATTGATAACAATAAGAGTAACAAGTATAGTAATTGTCGTTCTATCGATCCTATAAGCATAATATGGCTAATAGTATGAGTTAGATTGATAACAAAAAGAGTAACAAGTATAGTAATTGTCGTTCAATCGATCATATAAGCTTAATATTTCTAATAATATGAGTTAGATTGATAATAATAAGAGTAACAAGTATTGTTATTGTCGTTCAATCGATCATATAAGCATAATATGGCTAATAATATGAGTTAGATTGATAAAAATAAGAGTAACAAGTATAGTAATTGTCGTCCTATAGATCATATAAGCATAATATGGCTAATAATATGAGTTAGATTGATAATAATAAGAGTAAGAAGTATAGTAATTGTCGTTCTATCGATCCTATAAGCATAATATGGCTAATAGTATGAGTTAGATTGATAACAATAAGAGTAACAAGTATAGTAATTGTCGTTCAATCGATCATATAAGCTTAATATTTCTAATAATATGAGTTAGATTGATAATAATAAGAGTAACAAGTATAGTTATTGTCGTTCTATCGATAATATAAGCATAATATGGCTAATAATATGAGTCAGATTGATAATAATAAGAGTAATAAGTATAGTAATTGTCGTTCTATCGATCATATAAGCTTAATAGTTCTAATAATATGAGTTAGATTAATAATAATAAGAGTAACAAGTATAGTTATTGTCGTTCAATCGATCATATAAGCATAATATGGCCAATAATATGAGTTAGATTGATAACAATAAGAGTAATAAGTATAGTAATTGTCGTTCTATCGATCATATAAGCATAATATGGCTAATAATATCAGTTAGATTGATAATAATAAGAGTAATAAGTATAGTAATTGTCGTTCTATCGATCATATAAGCTTAATATTTCTAATAATATGAGTTAGATTGATAATAATAAGAGTAACAAGTATAGTTATTGTCGTTCTATCGATAATATAAGCATAATATGGCTAATAATATGAGTTAGATTGACAACAGTAAGAGTACTAAGTATAGTAACTGTCATTCTATCGATCATATAAGCATAATATGGCTAATAATATGAGTTAGGTTGATAATAATAACAGTAATAAGAATAGTAATTGTCATTCTATCGATCATATAAGCATAATATGGCTAATAATATGAGTTAGATTGATAATAACAACAATAATAAGTATAGTAATTGTCGTTCTATCGATCATATAAGCATAATATGGCTAATAATATGAGTTAGATTGATAATAATAAGAGTAATAAGTATAGTAATTGTCGTTCTATCGATCATATAAGCTTAATATTTCTAATAATATGAGTTAGATTAATAATAATAAGAGTAACAAGTATAGTTATTGTCGTTCAATCGATCATATAAGCATAATATGGCCAATAATATGAGTTAGATTGATAATAATAAGAGTAATAAGTATAGTAATTGTCGTTCTATCGATCATATAAGCATAATATGGCTAATAATATCAGTTAGATTGATAATAATAAGAGTAATAAGTATAGTAATTGTCGTTCTATCGATCATATAAGCTTAATATTTCTAATAATATGAGTTAGATTGATAATAATAAGAGTAACAAGTATAGTTATTGTCGTTCTATCGATAATATAAGCATAATATGGCTAATAATATGGGTTAGATTAATAATAATAAGAGTAACAAGTATAGTTATTGTCGTTCTATCGATCATATAAGCTTAATATTTCTAATAATATGAGTTAGATTAATAATAATAAGAGTAACAAGTATAGTTATTGTCGTTCAATCGATCATATAAGCATAATATGGCCAATAATATGAGTTAGATTGATAATAATAAGAGTAATAAGTATAGTAATTGTCGTTCTATCGATCATATAAGCATAATATGGCTAATAATATCAGTTAGATTGATAATAATAAGAGTAATAAGTATAGTAATTGTCGTTCTATCGATCATATAAGCTTAATATTTCTAATAATATGAGTTAGATTGATAATAATAAGAGTAACAAGTATAGTTATTGTCGTTCTATCGATAATATAAGCATAATATGGCTAATAATATGGGTTAGATTGATAATAATAAAAGGAACAAGTATAGTTATTGTCGTTCTATCGATAATATAAGCATAATATGGCTAATAATATGAGTTAGATTGACAACAGTAAGAGTACTAAGTATAGTAACTGTCATTCTATCGATCATATAAGCATAATATGGCTAATAATATGAGTTATATTGATAATAATAACAGTAATAAGAATAGTAATTGTCATTGTATCGATCATATAAGCATAATATGGCTAATAATATGAGTTAGATTGATAATAACAACAATAATAAGTATAGTAATTGTCGTTCTATCGATCATATAAGCATAATAT
This sequence comes from Megachile rotundata, assembly GCF_050947335.1. Taxonomy (NCBI): domain Eukaryota; kingdom Metazoa; phylum Arthropoda; class Insecta; order Hymenoptera; family Megachilidae; genus Megachile; species Megachile rotundata. The sequence goes on along the minus strand of NW_027473566.1, from coordinate 204,015 downwards.
GGCTAATAATATGAGTTAGATTGATAATAATGAGAGTAACAAGTATAGAAATTGTCGTTCAATCGATCATATAAGCATAATATGGCTAATAATATGAGTTAGATTGATAAAAATAAGAGTAACAAGTATAGTAATTGTCGTCCTATCGATCATATAAGCATAATATGGCTAATAATATGAGTTAGATTGATAATAATAAGAGTAAGAAGTATAGTAATTGTCGTTCTATCGATCCTATAAGCATAATATGGCTACTGGTATGAGTTAGATTGATAACAATAAGAGTAACAAGTATAGTAATTGTCGTTCAATCGATCATATAAGCTTAATATTTCTAATAATATGAGTTAGATTGATAATAATAAGAGTAACAAGTATAGTTATTGTCGTTCTATCGATAATATAAGCATAATATGGCTAATAATATGAGTTAGATTGACAACAGTAAGAGTACTAAGTATAGTAACTGTCATTCTATCGATCATATAAGCATAATATGGCTAATAATATGAGTTAGATTGATAATAATAAGAGTAAGAAGTATAGTAATTGTCGTTCTATCGATCCTATAAGCATAATATGGCTAATAGTATGAGTTGGATTGATAACAATAAGAGTAACAAGTATAGTAATTGTCGTTCAATCGATCATATAAGCTTAATATTTCTAATAATATGAGTTAGATTGATAATAATAAGAGTAACAAGTATAGTTATTGTCGTTCTATCGATAATATAAGCATAATATGGCTAATAATATGAGTTAGATTGACAACAGTAAGAGTACTAAGTATAGTAACTGTCATTCTATCGATCATATAAGCATAATATGGCTAATAATATGAGTTAGATTGATAATAATAAGAGTAAGAAGTATAGTAATTGTCGTTCTATCGATCCTATAAGCATAATATGGCTAATAGTATGAGTTAGATTGATAACAATAAGAGTAACAAGTATAGTAATTGTCGTTCAATCGATCATATAAGCTTAATATTTCTAATAATATGAGTTAGATTGATAATAATAAGAGTAACAAGTATAGTTATTGTCGTTCTATCGATAATATAAGCATAATATGGCTAATAATATGAGTTAGATTGACAACAGTAAGAGTACTAAGTATAGTAACTGTCATTCTATCGATCATATAAGCATAATATGGCTAATAATATGAGTTAGATTGATAATAATAAGAGTAATAAGTATAGTAATTGTCGTTCTATCGATCATATAAGCATAATATGGCTAATAATATCAGTTAGATTGATAATAATAAGAGTAATAAGTATAGTAATTGTCGTTCTATCGATCATATAAGCTTAATATTTCTAATAATATGTGTTAGATTGATAATAATAAGAGTAACAAGTATAGTTATTGTCGTTCTATCGATAATATAAGCATAATATGGCTAATAATATGAGTTAGATTGACAACAGTAAGAGTACTAAGTATAGTAACTGTCATTCTATCGATCATATAAGCATAATATGGCTAATAATATGAGTTAGGTTGATAATAATAACAGTAATAAGAATAGTAATTGTTATTCTATCGATCATATAAGCATAATATGGCTAATAATATGAGTTAGATTGATAATAACAACAATAATAAGTATAGTAATTGTCGTTCTATCGATCATATAAGCATAATATGGCTAATAATATGAGTTAGATTGATAATAATAAGAGTAATAAGTATAGTAATTGTCGTTCTATCGATCATATAAGCTTAATATTTCTAATAATATGAGTTAGATTAATAATAATAAGAGTAACAAGTATAGTTATTGTCGTTCAATCGATCATATAAGCATAATATGGCCAATAATATGAGTTAGATTGATAACAATAAGAGTAATAAGTATAGTAATTGTCGTTCTATCGATCATATAAGCATAATATGGCTAATAATATCAGTTAGATTGATAATAATAAGAGTAATAAGTATAGTAATTGTCGTTCTATCGATCATATAAGCTTAATATTTCTAATAATATGAGTTAGATTGATAATAATAAGAGTAACAAGTATAGTTATTGTCGTTCTATCGATAATATAAGCATAATATGGCTAATAATATGAGTTAGATTGACAACAGTAAGAGTACTAAGTATAGTAACTGTCATTCTATCGATCATATAAGCATAATATGGCTAATAATATCAGTTAGATTGATAATAATAAGAGTAATAAGTATAGTAATTGTCGTTCTATCGATCATATAAGCTTAATATTTCTAATAATATGAGTTAGATTGATAATAATAAGAGTAACAAGTATAGTTATTGTCGTTCTATCGATAATATAAGCATAATATGGCTAATAATATGGGTTAGATTAATAATAATAAGAGTAACAAGTATAGTTATTGTCGTTCTATCGATCATATAAGCTTAATATTTCTAATAATATGAGTTAGATTAATAATAATAAGAGTAACAAGTATAGTTATTGTCGTTCAATCGATCATATAAGCATAATATGGCCAATAATATGAGTTAGATTGATAATAATAAGAGTAATAAGTATAGTAATTGTCGTTCTATCGATCATATAAGCATAATATGGCTAATAATATCAGTTAGATTGATAATAATAAGAGTAATAAGTATAGTAATTGTCGTTCTATCGATCATATAAGCTTAATATTTCTAATAATATGAGTTAGATTGATAATAATAAGAGTAACAAGTATAGTTATTGTCGTTCTATCGATAATATAAGCATAATATGGCTAATAATATGGGTTAGATTGATAATAATAAAAGGAACAAGTATAGTTATTGTCGTTCTATCGATAATATAAGCATAATATGGCTAATAATATGAGTTAGATTGACAACAGTAAGAGTACTAAGTATAGTAACTGTCATTCTATCGATCATATAAGCATAATATGGCTAATAATATGAGTTATATTGATAATAATAACAGTAATAAGAATAGTAATTGTCATTGTATCGATCATATAAGCATAATATGGCTAATAATATGAGTTAGATTGATAATAACAACAATAATAAGTATAGTAATTGTCGTTCTATCGATCATATAAGCATAATATGGCTAATAATATGAGTTAGATTGATAATAATGAGAGTAACAAGTATAGAAATTGTCGTTCAATCGATCATATAAGCATAATATGGCTAATAATATGAGTTAGATTGATAAAAATAAGAGTAACAAGTATAGTAATTGTCGTCCTATCGATCATATAAGCATAATATGGCTAATAATATGAGTTAGATTGATAATAATAAGAGTAAGAAGTATAGTAATTGTCGTTCTATCGATCCTATAAGCATAATATGGCTACTGGTATGAGTTAGATTGATAACAATAAGAGTAACAAGTATAGTAATTGTCGTTCAATCGATCATATAAGCTTAATATTTCTAATAATATGAGTTAGATTGATAATAATAAGAGTAACAAGTATAGTTATTGTCGTTCTATCGATAATATAAGCATAATATGGCTAATAATATGAGTTAGATTGACAACAGTAAGAGTACTAAGTATAGTAACTGTCATTCTATCGATCATATAAGCATAATATGGCTAATAATATGAGTTAGATTGATAATAATAAGAGTAAGAAGTATAGTAATTGTCGTTCTATCCATCCTATAAGCATAATATGGCTAATAGTATGAGTTGGATTGATAACAATAAGAGTAACAAGTATAGTAATTGTCGTTCAATCGATCATATAAGCTTAATATTTCTAATAATATGAGTTAGATTGATAATAATAAGAGTAACAAGTATAGTTATTGTCGTTCTATCGATAATATAAGCATAATATGGCTAATAATATGAGTTAGATTGACAACAGTAAGAGTACTAAGTATAGTAACTGTCATTCTATCGATCATATAAGCATAATATGGCTAATAATATGAGTTAGATTGATAATAATAAGAGTAAGAAGTATAGTAATTGTCGTTCTATCGATCCTATAAGCATAATATGGCTAATAGTATGAGTTAGATTGATAACAATAAGAGTAACAAGTATAGTAATTGTCGTTCAATCGATCATATAAGCTTAATATTTCTAATAATATGAGTTAGATTGATAATAATAAGAGTAACAAGTATAGTTATTGTCGTTCTATCGATAATATTAGCATAATATGGCTAATAATATGAGTTAGATTGACAACAGTAAGAGTACTAAGTATAGTAACTGTCATTCTATCGATCATATAAGCATAATATGGCTAATAATATGAGTTAGATTGATAATAATAAGAGTAATAAGTATAGTAATTGTCGTTCTATCGATCATATAAGCATAATATGGCTAATAATATCAGTTAGATTGATAATAATAAGAGTAATAAGTATAGTAATTGTCGTTCTATCGATCATATAAGCTTAATATTTCTAATAATATGAGTTAGATTGATAATAATAAGAGTAACAAGTATAGTTATTGTCGTTCTATCGATAATATAAGCATAATATGGCTAATAATATGAGTTAGATTGACAACAGTAAGAGTACTAAGTATAGTAACTGTCATTCTATCGATCATATAAGCATAATATGGCTAATAATATGAGTTAGGTTGATAATAATAACAGTAATAAGAATAGTAATTGTTATTCTATCGATCATATAAGCATAATATGGCTAATAATATGAGTTAGATTGATAATAACAACAATAATAAGTATAGTAATTGTCGTTCTATCGATCATATAAGCATAATATGGCTAATAATATGAGTTAGATTGATAATAATAAGAGTAATAAGTATAGTAATTGTCGTTCTATCGATCATATAAGCTTAATATTTCTAATAATATGAGTTAGATTAATAATAATAAGTGTAACAAGTATAGTTATTGTCGTTCAATCGATCATATAAGCATAATATGGCCAATAATATGAGTTAGATTGATAATAATAAGAGTAATAAGTATAGTAATTGTCGTTCTATCGATCATATAAGCATAATATGGCTAATAATATCAGTTAGATTGATAATAATAAGAGTAATAAGTATAGTAATTGTCGTTCTATCGATCATATAAGCTTAATATTTCTAATAATATGAGTTAGATTGATAATAATAAGAGTAACAAGTATAGTTATTGTCGTTCTATCGATAATATAAGCATAATATGGCTAATAATATGGGTTAGATTGATAATAATAAGAGTAATAAGTATAGTAATTGTCGTTCTATCGATCATATAAGCTTAATATTTCTAATAATATGAGTTAGATTAATAATAATAAGAGTAACAAGTATAGTTATTGTCGTTCAATCGATCATATAAGCATAATATGGCCAATAATATGAGTTAGATTGATAATAATAAGAGTAATAAGTATAGTAATTGTCGTTCTATCGATCATATAAGCATAATATGGCTAATAATATCAGTTAGATTGATAATAATAAGAGTAATAAGTATAGTAATTGTCGTTCTATCGATCATATAAGCTTAATATTTCTAATAATATGAGTTAGATTGATAATAATAAGAGTAACAAGTATAGTTATTGTCGTTCTATCGATAATATAAGCATAATATGGCTAATAATATGGGTTAGATTGATAATAATAAGAGTAACAAGTATAGTTATTGTCGTTCTATCGATAATATAAGCATAATATGGCTAATAATATGAGTTAGATTGATAAAAATAAGAGTAACAAGTATAGTAATTGTCGTCCTATCGATCATATAAGCATAATATGGCTTATAATATGAGTTAGATTGATAATAATAAGAGTAAGAAGTATAGTAATTGTCGTTCTATCGATCCTATAAGCATAATATGGCTAATAGTATGAGTTAGATTGATAACAATAAGAGTAACAAGTATAGTAATTGTCGTTCTATCGATCCTATAAGCATAATATGGCTAATAGTATGAGTTAGATTGATAATAATAAGAGTAACAAGTATAGTTATTGTCGTTCAATCGATCATATAAGCATAATATGGCCAATAATATGAGTTAGATTGATAATAACAAGAGTAATAAGTATAGTAATTGTCGTTCTATCGATCATATAAGCATAATATGGCTAATAATATCAGTTAGATTGATAATAATAAGAGTAATAAGTATAGTAATTGTCGTTCTATCGATCATATAAGCTTAATATTTCTAATAATATGAGTTAGATTGATAATAATAAGAGTAACAAGTATAGTTATTGTCGTTCTATCGATAATATAAGCATAATATGGCTAATAATATGGGTTAGATTGATAATAATAAAAGGAACAAGTATAGTTATTGTCGTTCTATCGATAATATAAGCATAATATGGCTAATAATATGAGTTAGATTGACAACAGTAAGAGTACTAAGTATAGTAACTGTCATTCTATCGATCATATAAGCATAATATGGCTAATAATATGAGTTATATTGATAATAATAACAGTAATAAGAATAGTAATTGTCATTGTATCGATCATATAAGCATAATATGGCTAATAATATGAATTAGATTGATAATAACAACAATAATAAGTATAGTAATTGTCGTTCTATCGATCATATAAGCATAATATGGCTAATAATATGAGTTAGATTGATAATAATGAGAGTAACAAGTATAGTAATTGCCGTTCAATCGATCATATAAGCATAATATGGCTAATAATATGATTTAGATAGATAAAAGTAAGAGTAATATGTATAGTAATTGCCATTCTATCGATCATATAAGCATAATATGGCTAATAATATGAGTTAGATTGATAATAATGAGAGTAACAGGTTTAGAAATTGTCGTTCTATCGATCATATAAGCATAATATGGCTAATAATATGAGTTAGATTGATAATAATGAGAGTAACAAGTATAGAAATTGTCGTTCAATCGATCATATAAGCATAATATGGCTAATAATATGAGTTAGATTGATAAAAATAAGAGTAACAAGTATAGTAATTGTCGTCCTATCGATCATATAAGCATAATATGGCTAATAATATGAGTTAGATTGATAATAATAAGAGTAAGAAGTATAGTAATTGTCGTTCTATCGATCCTATAAGCATAATATGGCTACTGGTATGAGTTAGATTGATAACAATAAGAGTAACAAGTATAGTAATTGTCGTTCAATCGATCATATAAGCTTAATATTTCTAATAATATGAGTTAGATTGATAATAATAAGAGTAACAAGTATAGTTATTGTCGTTCTATCGATAATATAAGCATAATATGGCTAATAATATGAGTTAGATTGACAACAGTAAGAGTACTAAGTATAGTAACTGTCATTCTATCGATCATATAAGCATAATATGGCTAATAATATGAGTTAGATTGATAATAATAAGAGTAAGAAGTATAGTAATTGTCGTTCTATCGATCCTATAAGCATAATATGGCTAATAGTATGAGTTAGATTGATAACAATAAGAGTAACAAGTATAGTAATTGTCGTTCAATCGATCATATAAGCTTAATATTTCTAATAATATGAGTTAGATTGATAATAATAAGAGTAACAAGTATAGTTATTGTCGTTCTATCGATAATATAAGCATAATATGGCTAATAATATGAGTTAGATTGACAACAGTAAGAGTACTAAGTATAGTAACTGTCATTCTATCGATCATATAAGCATAATATGGCTAATAATATGAGTTAGATTGATAATAATAAGAGTAATAAGTATAGTAATTGTCGTTCTATCGATCATATAAGCATAATATGGCTAATAATATCAGTTAGATTGATAATAATAAGAGTAATAAGTATAGTAATTGTCGTTCTATCGATCATATAAGCTTAATATTTCTAATAATATGAGTTAGATTGATAATAATAAGAGTAACAAGTATAGTTATTGTCGTTCTATCGATAATATAAGCATAATATGGCTAATAATATGAGTTAGATTGACAACAGTAAGAGTACTAAGTATAGTAACTGTCATTCTATCGATCATATAAGCATAATATGGCTAATAATATGAGTTAGGTTGATAATAATAACAGTAATAAGAATAGTAATTGTTATTCTATCGATCATATAAGCATAATATGGCTAATAATATGAGTTAGATTGATAATAACAACAATAATAAGTATAGTAATTGTCGTTCTATCGATCATATAAGCATAATATGGCTAATAATATGAGTTAGATTGATAATAATAAGAGTAATAAGTATAGTAATTGTCGTTCTATCGATCATATAAGCTTAATATTTCTAATAATATGAGTTAGATTAATAATAATAAGAGTAACAAGTATAGTTATTGTCGTTCAATCGATCATATAAGCATAATATGGCCAATAATATGAGTTAGATTGATAATAATAAGAGTAATAAGTATAGTAATTGTCGTTCTATCGATCATATAAGCATAATATGGCTAATAATATCAGTTAGATTGATAATAATAAGAGTAATAAGTATAGTAATTGTCGTTCTATCGATCATATAAGCTTAATATTTCTAATAATATGAGTTAGATTGATAATAATAAGAGTAACAAGTATAGTTATTGTCGTTCTATCGATAATATAAGCATAATATGGCTAATAATATGGGTTAGATTGATAATAATAAGAGTAATAAGTATAGTAATTGTCGTTCTATCGATCATATAAGCTTAATATTTCTAATAATATGAGTTAGATTAATAATAATAAGAGTAACAAGTATAGTTATTGTCGTTCAATCGATCATATAAGCATAATATGGCCAATAATATGAGTTAGATTGATAATAATAAGAGTAATAAGTATAGTTATTGTCGTTCTATCGATAATATAAGCATAATATGGCTAATAATATGAGTTAGATTGATAAAAATAAGAGTAACAAGTATAGTAATTGTCGTCCTATCGATCATATAAGCATAATATGGCTTATAATATGAGTTAGATTGATAATAATAAGAGTAAGAAGTATAGTAATTGTCGTTCTATCGATCCTATAAGCATAATATGGCTAATAGTATGAGTTAGATTGATAACAATAAGAGTAACAAGTATAGTAATTGTCGTTCTATCGATCCTATAAGCATAATATGGCTAATAGTATGAGTTAGATTGATAATAATAAGAGTAACAAGTATAGTTATTGTCGTTCAATCGATCATATAAGCATAATATGGCCAATAATATGAGTTAGATTGATAATAATAACAGTAATAAGAATAGTAATTGTCATTGTATCGATCATATAAGCATAATATGGCTAATAATATGAATTAGATTGATAATAACAACAATAATAAGTATAGTAATTGTCGTTCTATCGATCATATAAGCATAATATGGCTAATAATATGAGTTAGATTGATAATAATGAGAGTAACAAGTATAGTAATTGCCGTTCAATCGATCATATAAGCATAATATGGCTAATAATATGATTTAGATAGATAAAAGTAAGAGTAATATGTATAGTAATTGCCATTCTATCGATCATATAAGCATAATATGGCTAATAATATGAGTTAGATTGATAATAATGAGAGTAACAGGTTTAGAAATTGTCGTTCTATCGATCATATAAGCATAATATGGCTAATAATATGAGTTAGATTGATAATAATGAGAGTAACAAGTATAGAAATTGTCGTTCAATCGATCATATAAGCATAATATGGCTAATAATATGAGTTAGATTGATAAAAATAAGAGTAACAAGTATAGTAATTGTCGTCCTATCGATCATATAAGCATAATATGGCTAATAATATGAGTTAGATTGATAATAATAAGAGTAAGAAGTATAGTAATTGTCGTTCTATCGATCCTATAAGCATAATATGGCTACTGGTATGAGTTAGATTGATAACAATAAGAGTAACAAGTATAGTAATTGTCGTTCAATCGATCATATAAGCTTAATATTTCTAATAATATGAGTTAGATTGATAATAATAAGAGTAACAAGTATAGTTATTGTCGTTCTATCGATAATATAAGCATAATATGGCTAATAATATGAGTTAGATTGACAACAGTAAGAGTACTAAGTATAGTAACTGTCATTCTATCGATCATATAAGCATAATATGGCTAATAATATGAGTTAGATTGATAATAATAAGAGTAAGAAGTATAGTAATTGTCGTTCTATCGATCCTATAAGCATAATATGGCTAATAGTATGAGTTAGATTGATAACAATAAGAGTAACAAGTATAGTAATTGTCGTTCAATCGATCATATAAGCTTAATATTTCTAATAATATGAGTTAGATTGATAATAATAAGAGTAACAAGTATAGTTATTGTCGTTCTATCGATAATATAAGCATAATATGGCTAATAATATGAGTTAGATTGACAACAGTAAGAGTACTAAGTATAGTAACTGTCATTCTATCGATCATATAAGCATAATATGGCTAATAATATGAGTTAGATTGATAATAATAAGAGTAATAAGTATAGTAATTGTCGTTCTATCGATCATATAAGCATAATATGGCTAATAATATCAGTTAGATTGATAATAATAAGAGTAATAAGTATAGTAATTGTCGTTCTATCGATCATATAAGCTTAATATTTCTAATAATATGAGTTAGATTGATAATAATAAGAGTAACAAGTATAGTTATTGTCGTTCTATCGATAATATAAGCATAATATGGCTAATAATATGAGTTAGATTGACAACAGTAAGAGTACTAAGTATAGTAACTGTCATTCTATCGATCATATAAGCATAATATGGCTAATAATATGAGTTAGGTTGATAATAATAACAGTAATAAGAATAGTAATTGTTATTCTATCGATCATATAAGCATAATATGGCTAATAATATGAGTTAGATTGATAATAACAACAATAATAAGTATAGTAATTGTCGTTCTATCGATCATATAAGCATAATATGGCTAATAATATGAGTTAGATTGATAATAATAAGAGTAATAAGTATAGTAATTGTCGTTCTATCGATCATATAAGCTTAATATTTCTAATAATATGAGTTAGATTAATAATAATAAGAGTAACAAGTATAGTTATTGTCGTTCAATCGATCATATAAGCATAATATGGCCAATAATATGAGTTAGATTGATAATAATAAGAGTAATAAGTATAGTAATTGTCGTTCTATCGATCATATAAGCATAATATGGCTAATAATATCAGTTAGATTGATAATAATAAGAGTAATAAGTATAGTAATTGTCGTTCTATCGATCATATAAGCTTAATATTTCTAATAATATGAGTTAGATTGATAATAATAAGAGTAACAAGTATAGTTATTGTCGTTCTATCGATAATATAAGCATAATATGGCTAATAATATGGGTTAGATTGATAATAATAAGAGTAATAAGTATAGTAATTGTCGTTCTATCGATCATATAAGCTTAATATTTCTAATAATATGAGTTAGATTAATAATAATAAGAGTAACAAGTATAGTTATTGTCGTTCAATCGATCATATAAGCATAATATGGCCAATAATATGAGTTAGATTGATAATAATAAGAGTAATAAGTATAGTTATTGTCGTTCTATCGATAATATAAGCATAATATGGCTAATAATATGAGTTAGATTGATAAAAATAAGAGTAACAAGTATAGTAATTGTCGTCCTATCGATCATATAAGCATAATATGGCTTATAATATGAGTTAGATTGATAATAATAAGAGTAAGAAGTATAGTAATTGTCGTTCTATCGATCCTATAAGCATAATATGGCTAATAGTATGAGTTAGATTGATAACAATAAGAGTAACAAGTATAGTAATTGTCGTTCTATCGATCCTATAAGCATAATATGGCTAATAGTATGAGTTAGATTGATAATAATAAGAGTAACAAGTATAGTTATTGTCGTTCAATCGATCATATAAGCATAATATGGCCAATAATATGAGTTAGATTGATAATAACAAGAGTAATAAGTATAGTAATTGTCGTTCTATCGATCATATAAGCATAATATGGCTAATAATATCAGTTAGATTGATAATAATAAGAGTAATAAGTATAGTAATTGTCGTTCTATCGATCATATAAGCTTAATATTTCTAATAATATGAGTTAGATTGATAATAATAAGAGTAACAAGTATAGTTATTGTCGTTCTATCGATAATATAAGCATAATATGGCTAATAATATGGGTTAGATTGATAATAATAAAAGGAACAAGTATAGTTATTGTCGTTCTATCGATAATATAAGCATAATATGGCTAATAATATGAGTTAGATTGACAACAGTAAGAGTACTAAGTATAGTAACTGTCATTCTATCGATCATATAAGCATAATATGGCTAATAATATGAGTTATATTGATAATAATAACAGTAATAAGAATAGTAATTGTCATTGTATCGATCATATAAGCATAATATGGCTAATAATATGAATTAGATTGATAATAACAACAATAATAAGTATAGTAATTGTCGTTCTATCGATCATATAAGCATAATATGGCTAATAATATGAGTTAGATTGATAATAATGAGAGTAACAAGTATAGTAATTGCCGTTCAATCGATCATATAAGCATAATATGGCTAATAATATGATTTAGATAGATAAAAGTAAGAGTAATATGTATAGTAATTGCCATTCTATCGATCATATAAGCATAATATGGCTAATAATATGAGTTAGATTGATAATAATGAGAGTAACAGGTTTAGAAATTGTCGTTCAATCGATCATATAAGCATAATATGGGTAATAATATGAGTTAGATTGATAATAATGAGAGTAACAAGTATAGAAATTGTCGTTCAATCGATCATATAAGCATAATATGGCTAATAATATGAGTTAGATTGATAAAAATAAGAGTAACAAGTATAGTAATTGTCGTCCTATCGATCATATAAGCATAATATGGCTAATAATATGAGTTAGATTGATAATAATAAGAGTAAGAAGTATAGTAATTGTCGTTCTATCGATCCTATAAGCATAATATGGCTACTAGTATGAGTTAGATTGATAACAGTAAGAGTAACAAGTATAGTAATTGTCGTTCAATCGATCATATAAGCTTAATATTTCTAATAATATGAGTTAGATTGATAATAATAAGAGTAACAAGTATTGTTATTGTCGTTCAATCGATCATATAAGCATAATATGGCTAATAATATGAGTTAGATTGATAAAAATAAGAGTAACAAGTATAGTAATTGTCGTCCTATAGATCATATAAGCATAATATGGCTAATAATATGAGTTAGATTGATAATAATAAGAGTAAGAAGTATAGTAATTGTCGTTCTATCGATCCTATAAGCATAATATGGCTAATAGTATGAGTTAGATTGATAACAATAAGAGTAACAAGTATAGTAATTGTCGTTCAATCGATCATATAAGCTTAATATTTCTAATAATATGAGTTAGATTGATAATAATAAGAGTAACAAGTATAGTTATTGTCGTTCTATCGATAATATAAGCATAATATGGCTAATAATATGAGTTAGATTGACAACAGTAAGAGTACTAAGTATAGTAACTGTCATTCTATCGATCATATAAGCATAATATGGCTAATAATATGAGTTAGGTTGATAATAATAACAGTAATAAGAATAGTAATTGTCATTCTATCGATCATATAAGCATAATATGGCTAATAATATGAGTTAGATTGATAATAACAACAATAATAAGTATAGTAATTGTCGTTCTATCGATCATATAAGCATAATATGGCTAATAATATGAGTTAGATTGATAATAATAAGAGTAATAAGTATAGTAATTGTCGTTCTATCGATCATATAAGCTTAATATTTCTAATAATATGAGTTAGATTAATAATAATAAGAGTAACAAGTATAGTTATTGTCGTTCAATCGATCATATAAGCTTAATATTTCTAATAATATGAGTTAGATTAATAATAATAAGAGTAACAAGTATAGTTATTGTCGTTCAATCGATCATATAAGCATAATATGGCCAATAATATGAGTTAGATTGATAACAATAAGAGTAATAAGTATAGTAATTGTCGTTCTATCGATCATATAAGCATAATATGGCTAATAATATCAGTTAGATTGATAATAATAAGAGTAATAAGTATAGTAATTGTCGTTCTATCGATCATATAAGCTTAATATTTCTAATAATATGAGTTAGATTGATAATAATAAGAGTAACAAGTATAGTTATTGTCGTTCTATCGATAATATAAGCATAATATGGCTAATAATATGAGTTAGATTGACAACAGTAAGAGTACTAAGTATAGTAACTGTCATTCTATCGATCATATAAGCATAATATGGCTAATAATATGAGTTAGGTTGATAATAATAACAGTAATAAGAATAGTAATTGTCATTCTATCGATCATATAAGCATAATATGGCTAATAATATGAGTTAGATTGATAATAACAACAATAATAAGTATAGTAATTGTCGTTCTATCGATCATATAAGCATAATATGGCTAATAATATGAGTTAGATTGATAATAATAAGAGTAATAAGTATAGTAATTGTCGTTCTATCGATCATATAAGCTTAATATTTCTAATAATATGAGTTAGATTGATAATAATAAGAGTAACAAGTATAGTTATTGTCGTTCTATCGATAATATAAGCATAATATGGCTAATAATATGGGTTAGATTAATAATAATAAGAGTAACAAGTATAGTTATTGTCGTTCTATCGATCATATAAGCTTAATATTTCTAATAATATGAGTTAGATTAATAATAATAAGAGTAACAAGTATAGTTATTGTCGTTCAATCGATCATATAAGCATAATATGGCCAATAATATGAGTTAGATTGATAATAATAAGAGTAATAAGTATAGTAATTGTCGTTCTATCGATCATATAAGCATAATATGGCTAATAATATGAGTTAGATTGATAATAATAAGAGTAATAAGTATAGTAATTGTCGTTCTATCGATCATATAAGCTTAATATTTCTAATAATATGAGTTAGATTGATAATAATAAGAGTAACAAGTATAGTTATTGTCGTTCTATCGATAATATAAGCATAATATGGCTAATAATATGGGTTAGATTGATAATAATAAATGGAACAAGTATAGTTATTGTCGTTCTATCGATAATATAAGCATAATATGGCTAATAATATGAGTTAGATTGACAACAGTAAGAGTACTAAGTATAGTAACTGTCATTCTATCGATCATATAAGCATAATATGGCTAATAATACGAGTTATATTGATAATAATAACAGTAATAAGAATAGTAATTGTCATTGTATCGATCATATAAGCATAATATGGCTAATAATATGAGTTAGATTGATAATAACAACAATAATAAGTATAGTAATTGTCGTTCTATCGATCATATAAGCATAATATGGCTAATAATATGAGTTAGATTGATAATAATGAGAGTAACAAGTATAGAAATTGTCGTTCAATCGATCATATAAGCATAATATGGCTAATAATATGAGTTAGATTGATAAAAATAAGAGTAACAAGTATAGTAATTGTCGTCCTATCGATCATATAAGCATAATATGGCTAATAATATGAGATAGATTGATAATAATAAGAGTAAGAAGTATAGTAATTGTCGTTCTATCGATCCTATAAGCATAATATGGCTACTAGTATGAGTTAGATTGATAACAATAAGAGTAACAAGTATAGTAATTGTCGTTCAATCGATCATATAAGCTTAATATTTCTAATAATATGAGTTAGATTGATAATAATAAGAGTAACAAGTATAGTTATTGTCGTTCTATCGATAATATAAGCATAATATGGCTAATAATATGAGTTAGATTGACAACAGTAAGAGTACTAAGTATAGTAACTGTCATTCTATCGATCATATAAGCATAATATGGCCAATAATATGAGTTAGATTGATAATAATAAGAGTAATAAGTATAGTAATTGTCGTTCTATCGATCATATAAGCATAATATGGCTAATAATATCAGTTAGATTGATAATAATAAGAGTAATAAGTATAGTAATTGTCGTTCTATCGATCATATAAGCTTAATATTTCTAATAATATGAGTTAGATTGATAATAATAAGAGTAACAAGTATAGTTATTGTCGTTCTATCGATAATATAAGCATAATATGGCTAATAATATGGGTTAGATTGATAATAATAAAAGGAACAAGTATAGTTATTGTCGTTCTATCGATAATATAAGCATAATATGGCTAATAATATGAGTTAGATTGACAACAGTAAGAGTACTAAGTATAGTAACTGTCATTCTATCGATCATATAAGCATAATATGGCTAATAATATGAGTTATATTGATAATAATAACAGTAATAAGAATAGTAATTGTCATTGTATCGATCATATAAGCATAATATGGCTAATAATATGAATTAGATTGATAATAACAACAATAATAAGTATAGTAATTGTCGTTCTATCGATCATATAAGCATAATATGGCTAATAATATGAGTTAGATTGATAATAATGAGAGTAACAAGTATAGTAATTGCCGTTCAATCGATCATATAAGCATAATATGGCTAATAATATGATTTAGATAGATAAAAGTAAGAGTAATATGTATAGTAATTGCCATTCTATCGATCATATAAGCATAATATGGCTAATAATATGAGTTAGATTGATAATAATGAGAGTAACAGGTTTAGAAATTGTCGTTCAATCGATCATATAAGCATAATATGGCTAATAATATGAGTTAGATTGATAATAATGAGAGTAACAAGTATAGAAATTGTCGTTCAATCGATCATATAAGCATAATATGGCTAATAATATGAGTTAGATTGATAAAAATAAGAGTAACAAGTATAGTAATTGTCGTCCTATCGATCATATAAGCATAATATGGCTAATAATATGAGTTAGATTGATAATAATAAGAGTAAGAAGTATAGTAATTGTCGTTCTATCGATCCTATAAGCATAATATGGCTACTAGTATGAGTTAGATTGATAACAATAAGAGTAACAAGTATAGTAATTGTCGTTCAATCGATCATATAAGCTTAATATTTCTAATAATATGAGTTAGATTGATAATAATAAGAGTAACAAGTATAGTTATTGTCGTTCTATCGATAATATAAGCATAATATGGCTAATAATATGAGTTAGATTGACAACAGTAAGAGTACTAAGTATAGTAACTGTCATTCTATCGATCATATAAGCATAATATGGCTAATAATATGAGTTAGATTGATAATAATAAGAGTAAGAAGTATAGTAATTGTCGTTCTATCGATCCTATAAGCATAATATGGCTACTAGTATGAGTTAGATTGATAACAATAAGAGTAACAAGTATAGTAATTATCGTTCAATCGATCATATAAGCTTAATATTTCCAATAATATGAGTTAGATTGATAATAATAAGAGTAACAAGTATAGTAATTGTCGTCCTATCGATCATATAAGCATAATATGGCTAATAATATGAGTTAGATTGATAATAATAAGAGTAAGAAGTATAGTAATTGTCGTTCTATCGATCCTATAAGCATAATATGGCTACTAGTATGAGTTAGATTGATAACAATAAGAGTAACAAGTATAGTAATTGTCGTTCAATCGATCATATAAGCATAATATGGCCAATAATATGAGTTAGATTGATAACAATAAGAGTAATAAGTATAGTAATTGTCGTTCTATCGATCATATAAGCATAATATGGCTAATAATATCAGTTAGATTGATAATAATAAGAGTAATAAGTATAGTAATTGTCGTTCTATCGATCATATAAGCTTAATATTTCTAATAATATGAGTTAGATTGATAATAATAAGAGTAACAAGTATAGTTATTGTCGTTCTATCGATAATATAAGCATAATATGGCTAATAATATGAGTTAGATTGACAACAGTAAGAGTACTAAGTATAGTAACTGTCATTCTATCGATCATATAAGCATAATATGGCTAATAATATGAGTTAGGTTGATAATAATAACAGTAATAAGAATAGTAATTGTCATTCTATCGATCATATAAGCATAATATGGCTAATAATATGAGTTAGATTGATAATAACAACAATAATAAGTATAGTAATTGTCGTTCTATCGATCATATAAGCATAATATGGCTAATAATATGAGTTAGATTGATAATAATAAGAGTAATAAGTATAGTAATTGTCGTTCTATCGATCATATAAGCTTAATATTTCTAATAATATGAGTTAGATTGATAATAATAAGAGTAACAAGTATAGTTATTGTCGTTCTATCGATAATATAAGCATAATATGGCTAATAATATGGGTTAGATTAATAATAATAAGAGTAACAAGTATAGTTATTGTCGTTCTATCGATCATATAAGCTTAATATTTCTAATAATATGAGTTAGATTAATAATAATAAGAGTAACAAGTATAGTTATTGTCGTTCAATCGATCATATAAGCATAATATGGCCAATAATATGAGTTAGATTGATAATAATAAGAGTAATAAGTATAGTAATTGTCGTTCTATCGATCATATAAGCATAATATGGCTAATAATATGAGTTAGATTGATAATAATAAGAGTAATAAGTATAGTAATTGTCGTTCTATCGATCATATAAGCTTAATATTTCTAATAATATGAGTTAGATTGATAATAATAAGAGTAACAAGTATAGTTATTGTCGTTCTATCGATAATATAAGCATAATATGGCTAATAATATGGGTTAGATTGATAATAATAAATGGAACAAGTATAGTTATTGTCGTTCTATCGATAATATAAGCATAATATGGCTAATAATATGAGTTAGATTGACAACAGTAAGAGTACTAAGTATAGTAACTGTCATTCTATCGATCATATAAGCATAATATGGCTAATAATACGAGTTATATTGATAATAATAACAGTAATAAGAATAGTAATTGTCATTGTATCGATCATATAAGCATAATATGGCTAATAATATGAGTTAGATTGATAATAACAACAATAATAAGTATAGTAATTGTCGTTCTATCGATCATATAAGCATAATATGGCTAATAATATGAGTTAGATTGATAATAATGAGAGTAACAAGTATAGAAATTGTCGTTCAATCGATCATATAAGCATAATATGGCTAATAATATGAGTTAGATTGATAAAAATAAGAGTAACAAGTATAGTAATTGTCGTCCTATCGATCATATAAGCATAATATGGCTAATAATATGAGATAGATTGATAATAATAAGAGTAAGAAGTATAGTAATTGTCGTTCTATCGATCCTATAAGCATAATATGGCTACTAGTATGAGTTAGATTGATAACAATAAGAGTAACAAGTATAGTAATTGTCGTTCAATCGATCATATAAGCTTAATATTTCTAATAATATGAGTTAGATTGATAATAATAAGAGTAACAAGTATAGTTATTGTCGTTCTATCGATAATATAAGCATAATATGGCTAATAATATGAGTTAGATTGACAACAGTAAGAGTACTAAGTATAGTAACTGTCATTCTATCGATCATATAAGCATAATATGGCCAATAATATGAGTTAGATTGATAATAATAAGAGTAATAAGTATAGTAATTGTCGTTCTATCGATCATATAAGCATAATATGGCTAATAATATCAGTTAGATTGATAATAATAAGAGTAATAAGTATAGTAATTGTCGTTCTATCGATCATATAAGCTTAATATTTCTAATAATATGAGTTAGATTGATAATAATAAGAGTAACAAGTATAGTTATTGTCGTTCTATCGATAATATAAGCATAATATGGCTAATAATATGGGTTAGATTGATAATAATAAAAGGACCAAGTATAGTTATTGTCGTTCTATCGATAATATAAGCATAATATGGCTAATAATATGAGTTAGATTGACAACAGTAAGAGTACTAAGTATAGTAACTGTCATTCTATCGATCATATAAGCATAATATGGCTAATAATATGAGTTATATTGATAATAATAACAGTAATAAGAATAGTAATTGTCATTGTATCGATCATATAAGCATAATATGGCTAATAATATGAATTAGATTGATAATAACAACAATAATAAGTATAGTAATTGTCGTTCTATCGATCATATAAGCATAATATGGCTAATAATATGAGTTAGATTGATAATAATGAGAGTAACAAGTATAGTAATTGCCGTTCAATCGATCATATAAGCATAATATGGCTAATAATATGATTTAGATAGATAAAAGTAAGAGTAATATGTATAGTAATTGCCATTCTATCGATCATATAAGCATAATATGGCTAATAATATGAGTTAGATTGATAATAATGAGAGTAACAGGTTTAGAAATTGTCGTTCAATCGATCATATAAGCATAATATGGCTAATAATATGAGTTAGATTGATAATAATGAGAGTAACAAGTATAGAAATTGTCGTTCAATCGATCATATAAGCATAATATGGCTAATAATATGAGTTAGATTGATAAAAATAAGAGTAACAAGTATAGTAATTGTCGTCCTATCGATCATATAAGCATAATATGGCTAATAATATGAGTTAGATTGATAATAATAAGAGTAAGAAGTATAGTAATTGTCGTTCTATCGATCCTATAAGCATAATATGGCTACTAGTATGAGTTAGATTGATAACAATAAGAGTAACAAGTATAGTAATTGTCGTTCAATCGATCATATAAGCTTAATATTTCTAATAATATGAGTTAGATTGATAATAATAAGAGTAACAAGTATAGTTATTGTCGTTCTATCGATAATATAAGCATAATATGGCTAATAATATGAGTTAGATTGGCAACAGTAAGAGTACTAAGTATAGTAACTGTCATTCTATCGATCATATAAGCATAATATGGCTAATAATATGAGTTAGATTGATAATAATAAGAGTAAGAAGTATAGTAATTGTCGTTCTATCGATCCTATAAGCATAATATGGCTACTAGTATGAGTTAGATTGATAACAATAAGAGTAACAAGTATAGTAATTATCGTTCAATCGATCATATAAGCTTAATATTTCCAATAATATGAGTTAGATTGATAATAATAAGAGTAACAAGTATAGTAATTGTCGTCCTATCGATCATATAAGCATAATATGGCTAATAATATGAGTTAGATTGATAATAATAAGAGTAAGAAGTATAGTAATTGTCGTTCTATCGATCCTATAAGCATAATATGGCTACTAGTATGAGTTAGATTGATAACAATAAGAGTAACAAGTATAGTAATTGTCGTTCAATCGATCATATAAGCTTAATATTTCTAATAATATGAGTTAGATTGATAATAATAAGAGTAACAAGTATAGTTATTGTCGTTCTATCGATAATATAAGCATAATATGGCTAATAATATGAGTTAGATTGACAACAGTAAGAGTACTAAGTATAGTAACTGTCATTCTATCGATCATATAAGCATAATATGGCTAATAATATGAGTTAGATTGATAATAATAAGAGTAAGAAGTATAGTAATTGTCGTTCTATCGATCCTATAAGCATAATATGGCTAATAGTATGAGTTAGATTGATAACAATAAGAGTAACAAGTATAGTAACTGTCGTTCAATCGATCATATAAGCTTAATATTTCTAATAATATGAGTTAGATTGATAATAATAAGAGTAACAAGTATAGTTATTGTCGTTCTATCGATAATATAAGCATAATATGGCTAATAATATGAGTTAGATTGACAACAGTAAGAGTACTAAGTATAGTAACTGTCATTCTATCGATCATATAAGCATAATATGGCTAATAATATGAGTTAGATTGATAATAATAAGAGTAATAAGTATAGTAATTGTCGTTCTATCGATCATATAAGCATAATATGGCTAATAATATCAGTTAGATTGATAATAATAAGAGTAATAAGTATAGTAATTGTCGTTCTATCGATCATATAAGCTTAATATTTCTAATAATATGAGTTAGATTGATAATAATAAGAGTAACAAGTATAGTTATTGTCGTTCTATCGATAATATAAGCATAATATGGCTAATAATATGAGTTAGATTGATAATAATAAGAGTAAGAAGTATAGTAATTGTCGTTCTATCGATCCTATAAGCATAATATGGCTACTAGTATGAGTTAGATTGATAACAATAAGAGTAACAAGTATAGTAATTGTCGTTCAATCGATCATATAAGCATAATATGGCCAATAATATGAGTTAGATTGATAACAATAAGAGTAATAAGTATAGTAATTGTCGTTCTATCGATCATATAAGCATAATATGGCTAATAATATCAGTTAGATTGATAATAATAAGAGTAATAAGTATAGTAATTGTCGTTCTATCGATCATATAAGCTTAATATTTCTAATAATATGAGTTAGATTGATAATAATAAGAGTAACAAGTATAGTTATTGTCGTTCTATCGATAATATAAGCATAATATGGCTAATAATATGAGTTAGATTGACAACAGTAAGAGTACTAAGTATAGTAACTGTCATTCTATCGATCATATAAGCATAATATGGCTAATAATATGAGTTAGGTTGATAATAATAACAGTAATAAGAATAGTAATTGTCATTCTATCGATCATATAAGCATAATATGGCTAATAATATGAGTTAGATTGATAATAACAACAATAATAAGTATAGTAATTGTCGTTCTATCGATCATATAAGCATAATATGGCTAATAATATGAGTTAGATTGATAATAATAAGAGTAATAAGTATAGTAATTGTCGTTCTATCGATCATATAAGCTTAATATTTCTAATAATATGAGTTAGATTGATAATAATAAGAGTAACAAGTATAGTTATTGTCGTTCTATCGATAATATAAGCATAATATGGCTAATAATATGGGTTAGATTAATAATAATAAGAGTAACAAGTATAGTTATTGTCGTTCTATCGATCATATAAGCTTAATATTTCTAATAATATGAGTTAGATTAATAATAATAAGAGTAACAAGTATAGTTATTGTCGTTCAATCGATCATATAAGCATAATATGGCCAATAATATGAGTTAGATAGATAATAATAAGAGTAATAAGTATAGTAATTGTCGTTCTATCGATCATATAAGCATAATATGGCTAATAATATGAGTTAGATTGATAATAATAAGAGTAATAAGTATAGTAATTGTCGTTCTATCGATCATATAAGCTTAATATTTCTAATAATATGAGTTAGATTGATAATAATAAGAGTAACAAGTATAGTTATTGTCGTTCTATCGATAATATAAGCATAATATGGCTAATAATATGGGTTAGATTGATAATAATAAATGGAACAAGTATAGTTATTGTCGTTCTATCGATAATATAAGCATAATATGGCTAATAATATGAGTTAGATTGACAACAGTAAGAGTACTAAGTATAGTAACTGTCATTCTATCGATCATATAAGCATAATATGGCTAATAATACGAGTTATATTGATAATAATAACAGTAATAAGAATAGTAATTGTCATTGTATCGATCATATAAGCATAATATGGCTAATAATATGAGTTAGATTGATAATAACAACAATAATAAGTATAGTAATTGTCGTTCTATCGATCATATAAGCATAATATGGCTAATAATATGAGTTAGATTGATAATAATGAGAGTAACAAGTATAGAAATTGTCGTTCAATCGATCATATAAGCATAATATGGCTAATAATATGAGTTAGATTGATAAAAATAAGAGTAACAAGTATAGTAATTGTCGTCCTATCGATCATATAAGCATAATATGGCTAATAATATGAGATAGATTGATAATAATAAGAGTAAGAAGTATAGTAATTGTCGTTCTATCGATCCTATAAGCATAATATGGCTACTAGTATGAGTTAGATTGATAACAATAAGAGTAACAAGTATAGTAATTGTCGTTCAATCGATCATATAAGCTTAATATTTCTAATAATATGAGTTAGATTGATAATAATAAGAGTAACAAGTATAGTTATTGTCGTTCTATCGATAATATAAGCATAATATGGCTAATAATATGAGTTAGATTGACAACAGTAAGAGTACTAAGTATAGTAACTGTCATTCTATCGATCATATAAGCATAATATGGCCAATAATATGAGTTAGATTGATAATAATAAGAGTAATAAGTATAGTAATTGTCGTTCTATCGATCATATAAGCATAATATGGCTAATAATATCAGTTAGATTGATAATAATAAGAGTAATAAGTATAGTAATTGTCGTTCTATCGATCATATAAGCTTAATATTTCTAATAATATGAGTTAGATTGATAATAATAAGAGTAACAAGTATAGTTATTGTCGTTCTATCGATAATATAAGCATAATATGGCTAATAATATGGGTTAGATTGATAATAATAAAAGGAACAAGTATAGTTATTGTCGTTCTATCGATAATATAAGCATAATATGGCTAATAATATGAGTTAGATTGACAACAGTAAGAGTACTAAGTATAGTAACTGTCATTCTATCGATCATATAAGCATAATATGGCTAATAATATGAGTTATATTGATAATAATAACAGTAATAAGAATAGTAATTGTCATTGTATCGATCATATAAGCATAATATGGCTAATAATATGAATTAGATTGATAATAACAACAATAATAAGTATAGTAATTGTCGTTCTATCGATCATATAAGCATAATATGGCTAATAATATGAGTTAGATTGATAATAATGAGAGTAACAAGTATAGTAATTGCCGTTCAATCGATCATATAAGCATAATATGGCTAATAATATGATTTAGATAGATAAAAGTAAGAGTAATATGTATAGTAATTGCCATTCTATCGATCATATAAGCATAATATGGCTAATAATATGAGTTAGATTGATAATAATGAGAGTAACAGGTTTAGAAATTGTCGTTCAATCGATCATATAAGCATAATATGGCTAATAATATGAGTTAGATTGATAATAATGAGAGTAACAAGTATAGAAATTGTCGTTCAATCGATCATATAAGCATAATATGGCTAATAATATGAGTTAGATTGATAAAAATAAGAGTAACAAGTATAGTAATTGTCGTCCTATCGATCATATAAGCATAATATGGCTAATAATATGAGTTAGATTGATAATAATAAGAGTAAGAAGTATAGTAATTGTCGTTCTATCGATCCTATAAGCATAATATGGCTACTAGTATGAGTTAGATTGATAACAATAAGAGTAACAAGTATAGTAATTGTCGTTCAATCGATCATATAAGCTTAATATTTCTAATAATATGAGTTAGATTGATAATAATAAGAGTAACAAGTATAGTTATTGTCGTTCTATCGATAATATAAGCATAATATGGCTAATAATATGAGTTAGATTGACAACAGTAAGAGTACTAAGTATAGTAACTGTCATTCTATCGATCATATAAGCATAATATGGCTAATAATATGAGTTAGATTGATAATAATAAGAGTAAGAAGTATAGTAATTGTCGTTCTATCGATCCTATAAGCATAATATGGCTACTAGTATGAGTTAGATTGATAACAATAAGAGTAACAAGTATAGTAATTATCGTTCAATCGATCATATAAGCTTAATATTTCCAATAATATGAGTTAGATTGATAATAATAAGAGTAACAAGTATAGTAATTGTCGTCCTATCGATCATATAAGCATAATATGGCTAATAATATGAGTTAGATTGATAATAATAAGAGTAAGAAGTATAGTAATTGTCGTTCTATCGATCCTATAAGCATAATATGGCTACTAGTATGAGTTAGATTGATAACAATAAGAGTAACAAGTATAGTAATTGTCGTTCAATCGATCATATAAGCTTAATATTTCTAATAATATGAGTTAGATTGATAATAATAAGAGTAACAAGTATAGTTATTGTCGTTCTATCGATAATATAAGCATAATATGGCTAATAATATGAGTTAGATTGACAACAGTAAGAGTACTAAGTATAGTAACTGTCATTCTATCGATCATATAAGCATAATATGGCTAATAATATGAGTTAGATTGATAATAATAAGAGTAAGAAGTATAGTAATTGTCGTTCTATCGATCCTATAAGCATAATATGGCTAATAGTATGAGTTAGATTGATAACAATAAGAGTAACAAGTATAGTAATTGTCGTTCAATCGATCATATAAGCTTAATATTTCTAATAATATGAGTTAGATTGATAATAATAAGAGTAACAAGTATAGTTATTGTCGTTCTATCGATAATATAAGCATAATATGGCTAATAATATGAGTTAGATTGACAACAGTAAGAGTACTAAGTATAGTAACTGTCATTCTATCGATCATATAAGCATAATATGGCTAATAATATGAGTTAGATTGATAATAATAAGAGTAATAAGTATAGTAATTGTCGTTCTATCGATCATATAAGCATAATATGGCTAATAATATCAGTTAGATTGATAATAATAAGAGTAATAAGTATAGTAATTGTCGTTCTATCGATCATATAAGCTTAATATTTCTAATAATATGAGTTAGATTGATAATAATAAGAGTAACAAGTATAGTTATTGTCGTTCTATCGATAATATAAGCATAATATGGCTAATAATATGAGTTAGATTGATAATAATAAGAGTAAGAAGTATAGTAATTGTCGTTCTATCGATCCTATAAGCATAATATGGCTAATAGTATGAGTTAGATTGATAACAATAAGAGTAACAAGTATAGTAATTGTCGTTCAATCGATCATATAAGCTTAATATTTCTAATAATATGAGTTAGATTGATAATAATAAGAGTAACAAGTATAGTTATTGTCGTTCTATCGATAATATAAGCATAATATGGCTAATAATATGAGTTAGATTGACAACAGTAAGAGTACTAAGTATAGTAACTGTCATTCTATCGATCATATAAGCATAATATGGCTAATAATATGAGTTAGATTGATAATAATAAGAGTAATAAGTATAGTAATTGTCGTTCTATCGATCATATAAGCATAATATGGCTAATAATATCAGTTAGATTGATAATAATAAGAGTAATAAGTATAGTAATTGTCGTTCTATCGATCATATAAGCTTAATATTTCTAATAATATGAGTTAGATTGATAATAATAAGAGTAACAAGTATAGTTATTGTCGTTCTATCGATAATATAAGCATAATATGGCTAATAATATGAGTTAGATTGATAATAATAAGAGTAATAAGTATAGTAATTGTCGTTCTATCGATCATATAAGCATAATATGGCTAATAATATCAGTTAGATTGATAATAATAAGAGTAATAAGTATAGTAATTGTCGTTCTATCGATCATATAAGCTTAATATTTCTAATAATATGAGTTAGATTGATAATAATAAGAGTAACAAGTATAGTAATTGTCGTCCTATCGATCATATAAGCATAATATGGCTTATAATATGAGTTAGATTGATAATAATAAGAGTAAGAAGTATAGTAATTGTCGTTCTATCGAT